>NW_019101943.1:0-4114 GCF_001856785.1 Myzus persicae | reverse complement strand
TAAAATATAAAACAGTAAACACGACATTTGTGACTATTTTTCACAATAAATTTACCGAAAATTCATAATAATTAAATTAATACATAATACTATAATAATTATGAAGTGTATTGTTGTTGATTGCACGTCTGGTTATTCAAGTAATCACGAAAAAGTTGCTCAGTTTTGCGTACCTAAAGACAAAGAGCTTAGGGGGAAATGGGCAAGAGCGATACCTCGGAAAGACTTTACAATTACCGAAAAACATTATGTCTGTGTTAAGCATTTCAAAGAAGAAGACATCATTAGATTTTGGCAATCGGGTGAAATAAAAGTAAGTTATTATACTAAACATTATTTCAAATTTTTGGATCAATGATATATAATATAATTTAATACATAAAATTTTAATAAGGATACATTATGTATACAATTGTATACAATAAAAAATGGGTAGGAAATAGGTACGTGTTACTTAAATTATTATAGTTTTTTTTTGTTATTAGTGTTTAAAATAAACAAGTAAAAATATTTTTATAATAATTGATATTTGTTCACAGATTCCATATAAAAAAATTAAATTGAAAGAAGGTGCTATTCCATCGATTTTTCCAGGTCCTGCTTATTTATCAAACACAAAAACAAAAAGGAAATTACCATTTTCTAGGGAAAATAATAATTTGACAAAAAAAAATAATAGTTCTAAAATTAAAACTGATGGTGATACAATTATTATTAACACCGATAATCACATTACTTCACACTCATCAATAAAAAATAATTTATTTGACCAACTGACTAGTTTTAAAAAATTATCATCTATCATACAGTGGCCCCAAACTTCACCAGCATGTAAAAATGTTTTGGGTGAAAAAAGTATTTGTTTTGTATCATTTTGTTCTGGCCCTTCTTTTCCTATAGTTGAAAAATCTGTAAAAGTAAGTGAATCTGGAGCAATTTATTTTGGAATTTTCGGGCAAGAAATTAATAGTACTATGTTAGGTATTACTCCAAGTAATGATATTTATGAATTAGCTAATAACATTAACAAATTTGCACAGTTAAAAGTGTGTCATGGTGGACCGAGTGCACTAGAATTTAACAACTTTAATAGAAATTTGTGTAGTGTATCTTCAACTGGACAATTGAAGCATAATAAATGTCTTCAAATTATAAGTAGTAATTGTTTAAACTGTGGAAGATGTAGAAGACTAAAAAATGTGTTAATGAAACAAAAACAAAGACAGGAAACAGGAAATCAATTATGTCATTTTTCACCTACAAAGAAAATTATTGTCGACAAACTTCGAAGGACCAAATTTAACTTACAAAAGAGATATAATCGAGCCAAAACAAAAATTACTGATTTGAAATTAAAATTAAGTAAAATTCAAATTGATATGGCAAAATTGAGTGATGAATGTATTGAAAATAAAATAAAACAGTGTACAAATATGAATGAATCACAAAAAATACTTTTGAGGGAGTGCTTTGCCGCCAGTAGAGTAAAGAATGCAAAAAGCCGTCGATATTCTGAGGATTGGATGATGTTGTGCTTACTATTTAATATAAGGTCTCCGGGGGCTTATAAATATCTACGCAATAGTTCACTCCTACCTTTACCACATCCAAAAACTGTGAGGAATCATCTATCATTAGTGAAAACTACTTGTGGATTTGACCAAGATTTTCTAAGATTATTATCAAAAAAGGTTGAACTTATGACAGAGCAAGAAAAACATGGTGTACTTATTTTTGATGCTGTAAATCTCAGAAAAAGTTTACATGTAAATACATCAAATTTAACATATTCTGGTTTAGAGGACTATGGAGAAGATGTACCTGAAAGTAACCATAAAGAATATGCAGATCATGCATTGGTTTTTATGTTCCAGTCTTTAGGCTCAAGTTTCTACCAAACAATTGGATGTTTCGCATCTAAAAGTGAAGTTAAAGGTAAATGTATTAATTATTTTCTTAAACCTTACTATAACTTTATCATAAAATTTAATTGTACAATTCTTTTTATAGGTATCATTATAGCACAACTAGTGTTAAAAGCTATATCACTTTTGCATAACATTGGTATTTCAGTAGAAGGAATTGTGTGCGATGGAGCTACCACAAACCGGAAGATGTGGTCTGAACTTGGCATTAATGGTTCTCAACATGAAATGAAAAACTATTTTGAACACCCTTCAATGCCACACAAAAAAGTTTATGCATTTTCTGATTTTATTCACCTGTTTAAATGTGTCCGCAATCGCCTTTATAATAATAAAAGTTTAAGAGTAAGATATTTTTATAGTTATGTATTTAATTGTTTTAATTTACAATAAATTATTATAACTTGTCACTATTTCTAAAATTTCAAAGTTTTGATTTTACTATATTAACTTTACTGTAGCTTCATCCAGATTCTTATAGCATTGCTTGGGGATACTTTAAAGAAGTATATCTAGAAGATGTCAAACACCCAGCTAACCTAAGAATTGTTCCAAGAATAACAACACAACATTTGGAACTTACATCAATGGCAAAGATGAGAGTCCGGCTGTGCACACAGGTATATAAAAACATTTTTTTAATTACATTTTTATTTTATGATCATTTATTCAGGTATTTAGCATGAGTATGGCTAAAGCGATGAAGTACTATTCAAGTAAAGGGTGTTTAATGTTAAAGGGATCAGATGAAACCACCAAATTCACTGAATTTTGGAATAATCTTTTTGATAATTTTAATAGAAACCTGCCTTGGCAAGGGATTAAATCAGATGACAATGAAGCATTTCAAGTGATACTTAATATCTTTATTTCTTAATTTTATAAAAATTAACCTATTAATATAATGACTTAAATATATTTACTCAGAGTTTCCAAGATGCATTAAATTATTTAAATTGTTGGGAAAATGAAATGCTAGCAGGTAATATTAAACAAGAAGAGTTTTTGACAAACCAAACTGCCGAAGGATTAAGAGTTACATTAAACTCTACAATTGATTTGTCAAAGTATTTGTTAGAGATGTGTGGTTATGACTATGTTCTTACTGGGAAAATGTGTCAAGATCCTCTAGAAGTAAGTATACCTATATAAAATCCCAATATGAATTCTCATACTATGTAGTAAAATATTATGAAATACTTAAATGTTTTATCAATAAGTAATTATAATTTATATAACAAAAATAATGTTGTATAATGTTCTTGTTTCAGAAATTTTTTGGTATAATCAGACAAGCTTCAGGTCCCAACGATCACCCAACTACACCAACGTTTCTACACTTATATAAAATACTCTCTGTATATTCAGTCTTAAAACCACCAAAATATGGCAATTGTTCTGTTACTAACTCAGATGCTCCCTCTTTGTCTTTAGCTGATTTGCGTGAAATATTCCATGACAAACACAATCAAAGAGAAGAGAAAATTAATAAATTAAAAAATAAATTGGATAAACTAATTCAAGATGGGCTATGGGAGCCGTCAGACATCCTTCCAAATTGCAATTACAATGAAGAGTGTAGTATGAGAGATTGTATAGTTTATTATGTGTGTGGGTACGTCACAAGAAAACTTTTACGCTTTAAAAAATGTCCAAAGTGCATAAGCTTTTTTAAAAATAATGATGCTTATCATCCTGCTGCTGAACTTATTACGCTAAAGTCTAGAGGACAATTAGTTTACCCCAATACACATTTATATGAACTTTTAAGCAAAGTTGAACATTCTTTTTCCTTATACTGTCACGATTACAATGTGTTTGATAAAGTTATAGATGATATTACTGAAATTGATTTTAATTTTAAGTACCCATGTGAGGAACATGTAATTGAAATTACCACAGAAATTGTTGTATATTATATCCAGATGCGATTAAGACAATTTTCATTCCAAGAAAATCTTAAAATGAAAAAAATATTCAGAGAGAAAAAAAAGGTGTCAAAGTTGTATAATACATAGTTAACAATTGAGTAACTTAAAATTTCATTATCTAACTATAATATCAATGTTCAATATTTTTAATGATTTCTGATTTTTATTTATATTATGTGATAAAATATGATGTATTTATATTTTAAATATTTATTTTCAATATTAATCTATAAAAAACTAATACATAGTATGACAGTG
>NW_019101942.1:0-4110 GCF_001856785.1 Myzus persicae | reverse complement strand
ATATCTGTACTCAGTGTTTTGCAAATATTTGTATGATGACAAATTTTTGACATTTGTTGACCAATATTTGTTATAATCTGTTGAACCAAAAAACCGAATGAAGTAGATGGGTATTTCAATGAAAGTCTAGAAGTATATTCTCTAGCCAAGATGATATTATGTTCACTGGAAATGTTGTCAACACAGAGATTTTGCATACAATTGTGACAGTTTTTAAATATATTTTTGTTTAACCTTTTCAAAATATAACCAGCTATGTAAGTTTGAACCTGTCCACGTATATCATTGATGGCTACTGTTGGGTTATAAATTGTAACTGGTAGGTCAACTGATGTAAATTGATAATTTACCTTAACCAATTCATCCGGATTAATTTGAAATAGATGCTTGTATGACGTCAAGCTAGCTTCAACCATATCCTCACAATTTGAACCAGGGGAATTTGGTGACATCAAATTGTTTAAAAGCAATGTTTTATAAGCAGATGCAAATGCATTACACGATGGATTGCTTGAACTGACACTTCGAGAAGCTCCAAAAAAACATTCCAACGAATCCTGATTAACATGCCGTGGTAAAAGCGAATGAATGCCATTTTTTTGTAACATTTTAAAAAGTGTTTGAAAACCTAAAACATACATAGAAAATTAATTTAGATAAATATATATTTATTTAATAAAAATAAATAATAATTATGTGGTAAACAAACCTCGTATTGTTGTCATCCAGTTATTCAATGTTGGGGTAAAAGATGTTTTCCCATCCTTAACAAAACGCATTGTGGAAAGTACCTTCAGACTGTAAGACCAAAGTGCATGATGAGAAGATTTAGCTGTAACAGCTGTACGATATATTTTGCCATCTACAACTCCATCACAACTGCCATTCAATGAATCAAATAATTGATCAAAAAATAAACAGATTTTCGCAGTGTCTTTGGCATTTGATTCAATTAAATTTTTAGCTGTTAACAGAAATGTAAAAGATGAAATAGTAATTATAAATAGGAATCAAAAACAAACTAACTATTTATACATAAATAATATAATTGTTAACACTTACAGGCTAAAAACAGCATTATAGATGATACATGTTGAGAAAATACTTGTGTCGCACATTTCACTTTCATTTTTAGTATCTTCTCAGGCACAACATGTCGGTCAGTCAATCTGGGCAACATTTTACAGTCTGGTATAGCGTTATCAATTTCATAGAGTTCTCGAATGTGTGACCATTTTGCACGTCCTTTGTTCCCATCCATACAAAATACCAAGTCTTTCGTAAGTAAATTGTTATGTATGCACTTCATTAAATGGGGGACATCAAAAATATGAACTATCTTCATGGTTTTGTGGTCGTCTAGTTCTATTTCATAAATATCATCCCTATATTCTTCATTCCTTTTAATGTAAGCACCCCTGGTTTCAGTTTTTAAAAATTTAATTGCTTCTTCATTAGTTCGCCCTTGATCAGAAATAGTTGCCAATATTTGTAAGCCCGCTTTGTTTACTTGTTTAATAACCTTTTAAAAACAATTTATTTTAAAATAAATATTTTACATAAAATACACTTGTTATTGTCATTCTCACTTCTTTCAACTGACATGCCAGTTCATGTTGTTTTGTAGCTCCTTGGCAAAATGTATATGCCACTGGTTGCTTAAATTTTTTTTTTATTCCACGCACCATAAATACCAATGCATGATCAGCGTATTCTTGGCTTCTCGTCGTGTCATTTTCAACAAAGCCATCAATTTGGTCAGATGTTAAATTGTAGTGTAGTCCACTGCTCAAACAAATTTCATCAAACATCAATGTACAAAATCTAAAAAATGTAATTATCTTATTATTAGGCAATAACGAAATTGATATATAGTGATTATAGTATAATACCTTTCTAGTGGTTTCAACTTGTCAACTTTTTCTTGAAGTACCTTCATAACGATTGGGCTTATTCCGGTAGTGATTGAAACGCTATTTAAAACATTATGGAGAGTTTTAGGACTTGGTAGAGTGAACATCATTGATAACATCCGATAACATTTTGGACTACGCTTGTACAGAGATAGACTGAGTATTTTTTCATCAATCGTAAACCTCCGGCCTTTGTTCTTTTTCTGAGTCTCGCGCATCTGCAATTTGGTGAATAAAGAAGCAGTGGCTGTCATTTTTTCAGAAATTTTCTCATCCAAAAATTGTTTGGAGAAAGATTCAGCTGCACTCAATCGCTGTTTAAATAGTTGTTTTTTTGACCCTTGCTTCCTCATTTTTCTCAATAAATCATTTGTCAGTGCATAAAACTTCTTACACCTAGGCGTAAGTTGTTTACAACGACTAAGTCCAAATTGTTGTAACAATCCTAAAATATTTATAAAATAATATATAATAAACTAAAAAAATGTAATAAATTATTAATTGTTATCAGAGCTTGAAAATTATATTTATTAATAAATAAGTTTAGCATGCAATTAGCAATTTATTAGCATCAAGTTCCAAATCCCAATTATTAAATAATAACCTAAATGTTTCTTAGTTTTCAAAGTTTTTGAAACCACTGGATCAGGCATGCAGTTCTTTTCTACTTCAATATTTCCTCCTATTAATAATAAAATAATCAAGTACAGAAGCAGTCACTAAAAATACCGGATGATTCTTTTATCAAACAACACTCATTAATTCAAAAAGTGTAAATTTTTTTGAAAATATTTTTTTACATAGTTTCAAGTCGCTAATAAAAGAACATTTTTATTAAAAAATTAGATTTTTAAATATTTTTTATCCTTATAATTTTTAAGTTTTTTAATTTTTTGAATGACAACATAGCGTTTTAATTTTATATTCCAAAGCAAAATATTTTTCTGAGTATATCGATACATGAAAATCGAATTTGGGGTGAGTAGTTTATGAGTTATAAATACAGCATATATAGGCTACATTGCTAAAATAATAATATAAAAGCATTATAATAACTAATCACTACATATTAATTGTTACAAATAAAACTAATAAATATGAAAAATACTTACGTAAAATATGTTTAGTGCTTTTTGGACTGAGCACGGAATCTTCCAAACTTAAACATTCAATCCCGGACATGTTAAGGTCATGAATATTTAAAGAGATACCTGAAAAATAAAATAATTAAATATATTATTACAAGAGCTAAATAAAACAAATAAATTTAGTATTACCTGATTGAGAATTGTCAATTGGTAGTTTTTCAGTAGTTGGTGTACTATGAGACATTTCTAGTTCTATGTGGGAAGAAGAACCATGCCCAAGTGTTAATTCAGATTCAATAGAACCATTGTCAATAATAGCAGTGGTAGTAGTAGTACTAGCAACAGAAGTAGGAGTAGTAGTAGTACTAGCAACAGAAGTAGTAGTAGTAGTAGTACTAGCAACAGCAGTAATAGCACGATTTACTAAAAAAAAAATTATGTTAATATTTAAAGACCAATTATTATAAATGACATGTACATTAAAACTATATTTAATAAATACAAATAAATTATAAATTACCACACATATTAAGCGTAGGATACGCATTGGCATTCAAGCGTTTTGTTCCAGGACTTGAACAGTCTGTAGTAAAATGTGCAGCACAAATTCTTCTGTTCTTATATACTAAATTTGGATCTTCGTTCTCTATGCCTACGAGTTTCATCCATTCAACCAACCGTGTTGAAAACAACCTTGGGTTGGGGAATCTATGAGATGTAACACCTACAAAAGAATAAGTACTAATAGACATGTATTTACATTTGGTATCATTTTCGACCGAAAACGTGTGTTTAAAATCATAACCACTAAGTATACAAATTTACTGACCTTTTTCTCTACAACCTCTCACTGCATATTGGTGAAAACTTGTCGTCATTGTTCAGTAATGTAAAAACACAATGTTTAAACAATAATTGTAATTAAAAATTTAAAAATTTCAAGTACAAATTATGCGAGCGCGGAGCAAGGTTTCCGTACAATCGCAAAATGCAAAGTCATGGACGTCGGACGATGGACATAGTGATAGCGCGCGTGCATGTGCTGCGACCGGTGGCTGGGCCATGAAACTATACGGTGCCAATTACTGCCGATGAGTTATACCCGCCTG
>NW_019101941.1:0-4125 GCF_001856785.1 Myzus persicae | reverse complement strand
TTTACACGATCCGTCATAGACGGAGGTCGAGAAAATAATAAACATCGCTCCCGAATGAGCACAATCGTCGGCCGACAGTCGACAATGTGTAGTGGGCGTGGCTTAAACGTCGCGTGCTTGCGGAATGCGGATCACGAAAACACTTAACAGCGCATTCTCTCGGCCGTTGTATACGTTTCGCTTTCGGTGTGGCGTCCTCTTAATGTAATAGTAGCAAGAGCACTTAATAGTTAATTGCATACATCTGTGAAAGTTTTTGTTATTTTTCGTTATTATGTCCTCCTCAACATTAACTGATGAAATGGAAGATGATCCTGTATCTGATTCAAATACCCGTATTCAAACATTAGTACAGTGTTCGAAACTTCCTTGGGACATATACAATGAGCATTTTAAAATTGTAAGATTAATTAAGGATGAAATAATATTCCAAACGTTCGAAGTTAAATGCGTACATTGTCGATCAACTAAAACTCGCACAGCTGATACCAGATCGAAATCGAACCTACGAAATCATTTAAAGGTATACTTTACTTATACCAGTTATACCTAAGTCTTAAATTAATGTTATTAAATAATAATTACATATTAAATAACTTATGTTCATTACGAATAATAAACCATTAATATTTAACTGTAGGTACCTATATTATATTATATATTTCATAAACATATTAATAATAATAATAAATATTTTTATAATTTTTTTTATAGATTCAACATTCCAATTTAACGAGTGTTAAGGAACTATTAAATTTAAAAAATACTTCTATTGATCAAATTAACAAAACAGAAAAAAGTGAAACTGAAGTATTAAATTCTGCAAAAAGGTCTAAGCACATTCAAAAGTATGATCAACCCACGTTATTAGAGTATACTTCGGTTAAAAAGAGCTGTACAAGTCAAGGTAAAAATTAGAACTTGTTGAAATAAATATTTTATTTGGTATTTTTATTTTTTAACCACTCATTTTAATATTTTTTTGTTTTAGATGAACTTGATGTATTAGTCCAAAACGTTATTGTGAATGCGTGTTTACCTTTTAGCATAGTTGATCATTTTGATTTCAAAACTTTAATTCAAAAAGGCTTTCCTGGGAGAACACTTATGTCTCGTCCAACTTTAATGAAAAGATTAAATACCCAATTCCAACACCATTTAATCCGTCTTAAAGAAGAAATGACTAATATTGAATATTTTACTACCACTGCTGATTGCTGGTCAATATTTAAAAGGTAAGTTATTTACAAACTTTACAAACTTTACTTAACCGCCATTGCTAAATACGTTCAGAAAAATTATTAAATTTTAATTTTTTGATAGATCATACATAGGCATTACTTGTCATTGGATAATTGATGAAGATCTAACTAGAAAATCATGTGTATTGACCGTAAAACGATTGGAAGGGAGACATACATTTGATGTATTAGCAAAGGAAATGGAATCTGTGTACTTAAAATATGATATAAACCACAAAATAAGTTATACAACTACAGACAATGGTTCGAATTTTGTTAAGAGTTTTAAGTAAGTAATTGGTATAAGCCATTAGGTACATGATAAATTATAAAAATCTATTTTCTAGGCTGATAAATCTATTTTTTTCAAATTATTTTTTCATCATTACTTATTCTTAATACAACAATTTCAGAATATTTGGAAGAGAAAATAATATTGACAACGACAGTAATATTAATACAGAAACAAATATTAATACTGATGAGATTGAAGAAGAAACAAATGCTGAAATGATCGACATTGCTGATATTTTAAATGAAAATGTTTTTTCCGATGACTTTAATTACAGTCTACCAAAACATCATAGATGCGCTGCTCATACGTTGAATTTAGTTGCAACAAATGTAAATATTTAAGACACTACTTAATTATTTTAATTTTTAACTGTTACTCACTTTAAGTTTATAATATAGTGGTTTCATGGGTGGTACTTAAATAATTTGGTTTATAATATTTTTTCAGGATATTGAAAATGCAGTAGTTAAATGTACAGGAACTGATTTGTTACTTTTTAAAAAACAAAGAAGGCAGACTATTGCCAAATGCACAGCTCTATGGAACAAACAAAATAGGTCCACGACTTCAGGAGATATTGTTAAAAAATACTTAGGTGTATATCTAAAAACTCCCAATGAAACTAGGTGGAATTCTTTTTTTGACTCAACCAAACATTTATTGCAACAATTTAAAAAAAATTCAGGGACATTTTTAAGAATGTGTGATGATTTAAATGTTAGTCGCTTTAACAAATCAGATACAGAATGGTTAGACGATTATGTTTTTATAATGGAACCTCTTGCCATTTGTTTGGATATTTTACAGGGTGATAAAAGTATGTATTTTGGATTTTTAATTCCTTCAATTTCGCAACTCATCTATAAGTATTCAAACATGAAACAAAAAAGGCATTTTATCGTTAATGGTCCTTTAGTAGATATTATTCACAATAGTTTAAAAAAAAGATTTTCTATTATTCTTAATGATCCTTTTTTAGTAGTTGCAGCAGTTTCTCATCCTTTTTTTAAAACACAGTGGTGTGACAACACAAATAAAGATTTTGCAATAAAACAATTTACTGAAGCTGTGATAGAAATGCATGCAACATTATCTGACATCCAAAATACCATACCTAGCGAAAGTGAGGAAATTGTTGAAGTGAGTGAGAATGATTTTTTTCCATGGTCAAATAAAAACTCATTAAATATTTCTATCGAAAATGAAATATCCACATACTTATCAAAAAGTCCTAATAAATTACTGCTATCATTAAATGAAACACCTTCAATAAAAAAGGTATTCATTAAATATAACACTCCCCTTCCAAGTAGTGCATCGGTTGAAAGAGTTTTTAGTGTCGGAAGCGCAGTGTTCACAAAAAAACGTGGTCGTATGAGTGATGACAACTTTGAAAAAGTTATGTTATTAAAATGTAATAAGAATGTATTTGATTAAATTGTTAATACTATAAATATAACAACTATTTGCAATTATATTGATGTAATTTAAATTATTAACTACCCAATTTGCAACCATTCCAAAACCAACAAAAACTAGTGTTGAAAAAAAAATATTCGAATACTTTTATAAGTATTCAAATATGTATTCTGAATATATTTTTTAAGAAGTATTCGAATACGTATTCTGAATACATTAATTCTCATTTATTCGAATATGTATTCTGAATACAAAATAAAAGTATTCTTTACAAGACTGCTTTGGGGGGTCAAAAGTGAAAAATGTCCAATACTTTTAAAAAGCGTCGGGAAAAACCTTAAAAAAATGACGGAAAAACGGGAAATTTTACGCAAAACCAATTTTTGACAATAACGAAAATTTAATTTTACTGTAACTCAAAAAATAATTTTTGTAAGCACTTGAAATTTTCAACGAATGTTTATATTACCGTTGTCTATACAGGGTTAAATTTTCAAAGTGTTTTGACTTTTTTTGAGCTATTTATAGACAATTTAAATTTGCTATTACCCTGAATTTTTATTCTCCAAAAGCATATCGTTTTGTACGAGATGAATTTAATTCTGTGCTTCCTTGTCCGAGAACGCTTAGCAAGTGGTATTTGCATGTTGATGCTGAGCCTGGTTTCACTAAAGAAGCTATTAACACACTCTCTTTAGTTTGTAAAAATTCACCTACTCAACTTTATTCCTCATTACTTATGGATGAAATGGCAATAAGGAAGCATGTTGAATGGGACGGTACTACTTATCACGGCTACGTCAATTTTGGATCAGAAGTACAAAATGAAACAGTAGAAGAAGCAACTGAATGTTATGTTTTGATGGTTGTGGGTATCAATGCTTCATGGAAAATTCCAGTTGGATATTTTCTATGTAACCATTTAAATAGTTCACAAAAAGTAAACTTAGTTAGACGTTGTATAGATGTAGTTTCTGGAACTGGTATAAAAATTATTAGCTTGACATTTGATGGCTGCGCAGTGAATGTAAGCATGGCTAGAGCTCTTGGTTGTAACTTAGATACTAATGATGCTGATATTTTAACTAGTTTTAAGATCCGAGATTTAGATATTAATATTATGTTTGATGCTGCACATATGATCAAACTTGTGCGTAATACTTTTGGTGA
>NW_019101940.1:0-4129 GCF_001856785.1 Myzus persicae | reverse complement strand
AACTTCAAACTTAGCACTTCACTTTCCGTAACTTTCCGATCTACGTGGAAATTCTGAGAAATAATTATAAGTTGAGTTTTGATTGTAATACAATCCAATTTTTATTTTTTTTACATTTTTTTACCAGCCCGGGAATATATAATCTACGTAAAAACCTCTCAAAATTAATGCAAAATGGGGTTTGTTTGCTAAAAATTCAATTTTTTTAATGTATTTTTTACATTTTTTAGTCAGTTTGAGACCATGGTATAACCTTGAATATAACCAAGTATTGAAAATAATCGTAACTCGAGTTTTGTTAGTTCTAAGTCCAATTTGGAATTGTTATGTTAAAATTGTGTAGTTGTTATAATTATTATTTATTACTTTAAAACAATGTAAAATGGTTGCAGGTAAAATTGATTTCTATGTTAACACCAATTATATGCAAATAATTAAAAATCAAGTTTTGAATGTTAATAATCCAATTTTTAATTTTTTAAATTTATTACAATATAATTGAGCTAATGGCCATATGCGCTGTGCTTAAACTCAAATAAAAAAAGTGGGTAAGTGGATGTCGCCATGCTGTACAGTAGGTTGGTTACATCAAGTGGGTCGCTGTAATGAATGGTATTAAATTTGAATTAAATGATGTAATATCATTGTATACGAAAAACGATTCTGAGCGAAGAAAGTATATCTCTAATACTTCTACTAGTACTATAGGTAGACATATTTTATGATATTAGTGTAATTGAAGTAATTAATTTTAGTACCTATTAGACATTAGTATATACTACAGTAGGTTAAATTAATGTTTCCCCTAAACAAATTACATTTTAAAATGTTATTGTACACGTGTGTATAAAATATAATAATATGCTCTAAAAGTTTCATATATCCTCGAATAATATTTTTAAATTACTACAAAATAATCAAAATCGTTGTTATTGGTTTTAATGTGTATTTCGTCCCAATTTGAATGTGTAATATCTGTGAAAAAAAATGTGTTTTTATATTTTTTTGGATACAGTATGAACTACTTATGAGTATATTATATATTTTTTAAATTTTCAATCCTTACCTAGTTATAAAAACTAAACATTTTTTTTTTTAACTACAATGATTGATAATTTTTGAGTTTTTTTATAAATGTTGTCAAATTTCTTTAAATGCTTATAAAAATAAATCGTGCTTATTTTTTTTAAAATATTTTTTAACTGCTATTGTTATAATAAATCAGCAGCCTTGTATTACATTTTCATGGTTTTTAGCTAAACGAATACAATATTATTGATGTATATATTATAGAATTATAAAACTAAAAAAATTGAAATTTAAAATTGTCCATAAGCACGTCAAATCAAGTCAAAATATTTTCAAAATTGAATGTTATATGTATACAAAATGAAAATATAAACATTCGGTAAAATTTTCATGTATCTACAGTTATTTGGTTTTGGATGTCAGAACCTTATATGTGGCCCACTTGACCTACGTGAAACTGGCACAACAATCTAAAACCATTCCAACAAAATTTCTCAAATTTTTAAATCACTTTATTTTTCTTCTAGCACTACATTAATTCACATTAAAATATATATTCTTATACAAAATTTGTATTTTCGATTTATTAAGTTCTGGTGCCCAACCACTTTGAAATGTTGTCCAACAAAGTTGTTTACACTTTATAAAACAAGAAAAATCCCTCCAACAATTTTCCCAAAATTTTAAGTCACTATTTCCTTCTAGCACTACATTTTTCATATTACGCCTATTATTCATATTAATATTATATTACAATACCATGTGCCTAAGTCGGTGATTTGTTAGATATTGTAATTTTCAATCAAGATATGAGTCCGCGAAATATCACATATTTAAAATGCTCATACCTCGCTTTTAAAATTAAAATATCGAATAAAATCCAATGCTTGAGCACAGATAATATTTCTAATATCAAAACTAACAACACGCTTTTAGAACTAGTGAACATGATACAACATGCATGGGTAGAGTTTTCAGGATGGCAATAAATTGTTGGATATTCCGTCATCGCGATAGGTAGGTACAGACCAGGTGGTTGTTATATTGCATTATCGTATTGAAGTGTTCTAAATTTAGGATGAACATGGATTTATGACTGTAGATGGTGATCGTTTCATATTATTTGTGTTTTATTATTAATTTCTTTCATTTCAATTATTTCTTTCGTTGCTTAATCATGTCTGTTAAACAGCGTATTGATGAAATAATTGAATTATTAATAACAATTAATTTTTTGAATCCAAATGGTTCAGTTCCTGCATGGTCATCTGATCTTTATAAACTAGCATCTAAGGAACTTAACAAGTAAGTTAATTAAATATTTAATTTCAATAGTTATCTATTTCATTTCTTTGGTTTTAAATTATATAAAAGTATTACAAATATATAAAATGATTTTCCAGAAATACGAATTTCAAACCGATTAGTGCAGATTATTTATATACTATTATAAAAAATAATAGGTATAATATATTAACTTGTTTACAAAAAAATGTTTTGGGTGAAGAAAAATTACTTGAATTGGAACCAGCTATAAACTCGAAAGTCTATAAAGCCAATACAGATGATGAAAATTCAGTTTTTACAGTGGTTCCTCAATTACCAAGTAAGTACTTACCTACAACCTACATACCTATTCATTTAATATTTTTTCTCGTTAATATTTATATTTGTTGTACAAACAAAATATGGTTTATCATTCATCAATTTATAAGTTATAATATACTTACCAATATATTTGCCTTTTGTTGGATTAATAATTTCTCAAAATGTATGTTTTATATTTTTTAAATATTAAATTATATATGTGGCCTATAATATAATATATGTGTTTTTATACATTTGTATTTACGAAATAATTTCGCCAACAATAATAAATACAATCCATATTTATTTAGAATTTGTTTTGTAATATTTAGATTTTTTGAGAGTTTTACTTACCACTAGGAATAGAGCATGAATTTCTAAAAACATGTACACTATTATTGAATTATATAATAAATAGAATTAAATATTAATAATACCTATTGTATTGTTCTAATTTCGTTCTATTCAGATTTCTATACATAATATAACATAAATACTATTACATGATGTGACATTGTCTAACTAAAAATGAAAAATAAATTATAATATGAAAAAATAAATTATTCATTTTTACCTATATAATATTTGGTTATGATGTCGTGTCGTTTTCGTCGAAAAATTATAGGTATTGCAATGTCATAATGTTTTGTGTCTCACTAATATGATTTTACTATCATAATTATTATTGACAGAATATTTTGTACAACTTCGGGTGCTTTAGTTCAATAGTAATAATATGTTTCTATAACATATTTTCAATTTTTACATTCTGAGTGGAGCGTTAAATTTAATGGTTTTACAATGATATTCATTATCGTGTGTACATTGCAGAAGCGGAACTAAGATTTTTGACGTTTGGTGAAAATAAATGTTATGCTTGATTTTGTTACTTAACGATATACAATTTATATTATGTATAGGAATAAAATATATTATGTATAATAGGTGTGTCTTTAATTATGTGGCTTAATAGTTAATACTGAAACTCTTTTCATATTTTATTTTTAGTTTACAATTGATAATATCCAATAACCATAATACCTATATACTTCTATATTTAAAAATCAGCAGGTGACAAAAATAATAATACATTTTGTTTGGGTTGTGTATGCCTTTAAAATTACGGCCGATCGCCGATCGTAGGCCAAGACTGAAATATCCTTCCTTACAATTATTATAGTTATTTCTAAAAATAAGCATACTTAGTACAATAAAATGAATTAATTAAAATATTTTGTAATCAATGACGAATAATTTTGCTACAAGTCAACAACATACAAAAATTGAACAAATGGGTAATGGCATAACGCTTTTCTGTACAGCAGGTGTCTAGAGAAGTCATTGCATTGGATGTGTTAAATTTGAATTTAACGGTATACAATTGTTGTACACGAAAAGTGAAGGCACTAAACCAGTGTTTCCCAACCTTTTTACCACCACGGACCACTTCGACAATATTTTATAGGTCGCGGACCACCTCAATTTTACGCTAAGTAGGAAGATCTTTTTTTTT
>NW_019101939.1:0-4129 GCF_001856785.1 Myzus persicae | reverse complement strand
AACTTCAAACTTAGCACTTCACTTTCCGTAACTTTCCGATCTACGTGGAAATTCTGAGAAATAATTATAAGTTGAGTTTTGATTGTAATACAATCCAATTTTTATTTTTTTTACATTTTTTTACCAGCCCGGGAATATATAATCTACGTAAAAACCTCTCAAAATTAATGCAAAATGGGGTTTGTTTGCTAAAAATTCAATTTTTTTAATGTATTTTTTACATTTTTTAGTCAGTTTGAGACCATGGTATAACCTTGAATATAACCAAGTATTGAAAATAATCGTAACTCGAGTTTTGTTAGTTCTAAGTCCAATTTGGAATTGTTATGTTAAAATTGTGTAGTTGTTATAATTATTATTTATTACTTTAAAACAATGTAAAATGGTTGCAGGTAAAATTGATTTCTATGTTAACACCAATTATATGCAAATAATTAAAAATCAAGTTTTGAATGTTAATAATCCAATTTTTAATTTTTTAAATTTATTACAATATAATTGAGCTAATGGCCATATGCGCTGTGCTTAAACTCAAATAAAAAAAGTGGGTAAGTGGATGTCGCCATGCTGTACAGTAGGTTGGTTACATCAAGTGGGTCGCTGTAATGAATGGTATTAAATTTGAATTAAATGATGTAATATCATTGTATACGAAAAACGATTCTGAGCGAAGAAAGTATATCTCTAATACTTCTACTAGTACTATAGGTAGACATATTTTATGATATTAGTGTAATTGAAGTAATTAATTTTAGTACCTATTAGACATTAGTATATACTACAGTAGGTTAAATTAATGTTTCCCCTAAACAAATTACATTTTAAAATGTTATTGTACACGTGTGTATAAAATATAATAATATGCTCTAAAAGTTTCATATATCCTCGAATAATATTTTTAAATTACTACAAAATAATCAAAATCGTTGTTATTGGTTTTAATGTGTATTTCGTCCCAATTTGAATGTGTAATATCTGTGAAAAAAAATGTGTTTTTATATTTTTTTGGATACAGTATGAACTACTTATGAGTATATTATATATTTTTTAAATTTTCAATCCTTACCTAGTTATAAAAACTAAACATTTTTTTTTTTAACTACAATGATTGATAATTTTTGAGTTTTTTTATAAATGTTGTCAAATTTCTTTAAATGCTTATAAAAATAAATCGTGCTTATTTTTTTTAAAATATTTTTTAACTGCTATTGTTATAATAAATCAGCAGCCTTGTATTACATTTTCATGGTTTTTAGCTAAACGAATACAATATTATTGATGTATATATTATAGAATTATAAAACTAAAAAAATTGAAATTTAAAATTGTCCATAAGCACGTCAAATCAAGTCAAAATATTTTCAAAATTGAATGTTATATGTATACAAAATGAAAATATAAACATTCGGTAAAATTTTCATGTATCTACAGTTATTTGGTTTTGGATGTCAGAACCTTATATGTGGCCCACTTGACCTACGTGAAACTGGCACAACAATCTAAAACCATTCCAACAAAATTTCTCAAATTTTTAAATCACTTTATTTTTCTTCTAGCACTACATTAATTCACATTAAAATATATATTCTTATACAAAATTTGTATTTTCGATTTATTAAGTTCTGGTGCCCAACCACTTTGAAATGTTGTCCAACAAAGTTGTTTACACTTTATAAAACAAGAAAAATCCCTCCAACAATTTTCCCAAAATTTTAAGTCACTATTTCCTTCTAGCACTACATTTTTCATATTACGCCTATTATTCATATTAATATTATATTACAATACCATGTGCCTAAGTCGGTGATTTGTTAGATATTGTAATTTTCAATCAAGATATGAGTCCGCGAAATATCACATATTTAAAATGCTCATACCTCGCTTTTAAAATTAAAATATCGAATAAAATCCAATGCTTGAGCACAGATAATATTTCTAATATCAAAACTAACAACACGCTTTTAGAACTAGTGAACATGATACAACATGCATGGGTAGAGTTTTCAGGATGGCAATAAATTGTTGGATATTCCGTCATCGCGATAGGTAGGTACAGACCAGGTGGTTGTTATATTGCATTATCGTATTGAAGTGTTCTAAATTTAGGATGAACATGGATTTATGACTGTAGATGGTGATCGTTTCATATTATTTGTGTTTTATTATTAATTTCTTTCATTTCAATTATTTCTTTCGTTGCTTAATCATGTCTGTTAAACAGCGTATTGATGAAATAATTGAATTATTAATAACAATTAATTTTTTGAATCCAAATGGTTCAGTTCCTGCATGGTCATCTGATCTTTATAAACTAGCATCTAAGGAACTTAACAAGTAAGTTAATTAAATATTTAATTTCAATAGTTATCTATTTCATTTCTTTGGTTTTAAATTATATAAAAGTATTACAAATATATAAAATGATTTTCCAGAAATACGAATTTCAAACCGATTAGTGCAGATTATTTATATACTATTATAAAAAATAATAGGTATAATATATTAACTTGTTTACAAAAAAATGTTTTGGGTGAAGAAAAATTACTTGAATTGGAACCAGCTATAAACTCGAAAGTCTATAAAGCCAATACAGATGATGAAAATTCAGTTTTTACAGTGGTTCCTCAATTACCAAGTAAGTACTTACCTACAACCTACATACCTATTCATTTAATATTTTTTCTCGTTAATATTTATATTTGTTGTACAAACAAAATATGGTTTATCATTCATCAATTTATAAGTTATAATATACTTACCAATATATTTGCCTTTTGTTGGATTAATAATTTCTCAAAATGTATGTTTTATATTTTTTAAATATTAAATTATATATGTGGCCTATAATATAATATATGTGTTTTTATACATTTGTATTTACGAAATAATTTCGCCAACAATAATAAATACAATCCATATTTATTTAGAATTTGTTTTGTAATATTTAGATTTTTTGAGAGTTTTACTTACCACTAGGAATAGAGCATGAATTTCTAAAAACATGTACACTATTATTGAATTATATAATAAATAGAATTAAATATTAATAATACCTATTGTATTGTTCTAATTTCGTTCTATTCAGATTTCTATACATAATATAACATAAATACTATTACATGATGTGACATTGTCTAACTAAAAATGAAAAATAAATTATAATATGAAAAAATAAATTATTCATTTTTACCTATATAATATTTGGTTATGATGTCGTGTCGTTTTCGTCGAAAAATTATAGGTATTGCAATGTCATAATGTTTTGTGTCTCACTAATATAATTTTACTTTCATAATTATTATTGACAGAATATTTTGTACAACTTCGGGTGCTTTAGTTCAATAGTAATAATATGTTTCTATAACATATTTTCAATTTTTACATTCTGAGTGGAGCGTTAAATTTAATGGTTTTACAATGATATTCATTATCGTGTGTACATTGCAGAAGCGGAACTAAGATTTTTGACGTTTGGTGAAAATAAATGTTATGCTTGATTTTGTTACTTAACGATATACAATTTATATTATGTATAGGAATAAAATATATTATGTATAATAGGTGTGTCTTTAATTATGTGGCTTAATAGTTAATACTGAAACTCTTTTCATATTTTATTTTTAGTTTACAATTGATAATATCCAATAACCATAATACCTATATACTTCTATATTTAAAAATCAGCAGGTGACAAAAATAATAATACATTTTGTTTGGGTTGTGTATGCCTTTAAAATTACGGCCGATCGCCGATCGTAGGCCAAGACTGAAATATCCTTCCTTACAATTATTATAGTTATTTCTAAAAATAAGCATACTTAGTACAATAAAATGAATTAATTAAAATATTTTGTAATCAATGACGAATAATTTTGCTACAAGTCAACAACATACAAAAATTGAACAAATGGGTAATGGCATAACGCTTTTCTGTACAGCAGGTGTCTAGAGAAGTCATTGCATTGGATGTGTTAAATTTGAATTTAACGGTATACAATTGTTGTACACGAAAAGTGAAGGCACTAAACCAGTGTTTCCCAACCTTTTTACCACCACGGACCACTTCGACAATATTTTATAGGTCGCGGACCACCTCAATTTTACGCTAAGTAGGAAGATCTTTTTTTTT